>NW_027423109.1:197500-215000 GCF_048934315.1 Petromyzon marinus
TGTGTATCTGTGTGTGTGTATCTGTGTGTGTGTGTCTGTGTGTGTGTATCTGTGTGTGTGTGAGTGTGTGTGTATGTGGGGAGCGGTGGGTGTAGCGGTTAGCGCTACGCCGCGCTACGAACCCGGCGACCCGAGTTCGATTCCCGCTCACGGCCACCACCGGTGACGATTATTTGAACCGGTCCTGGGCCTCCCCCTAGGTCGACTCAGCCTCAAACGAGTAACTGGTGTGTGGTGTGTTAACATCGCCACTGGGGAGACAAAGGCGGCCAGGCGTGCTGAATCCAAGTCCCGGGTAAAGCCGGCTAGTAAAGCTAGTCTATATATAAATATTGGGGGGGGGGTACATCCTCCCCCAATGTTGAAACATGCTCAAAATGTACCCCCCCCCCCCCCGTCAATATATCGCTATAAAATTGATGTATGTTTACGTGATTGTGGTTATGGTTGTACTTTCATCTCTGCCATTGCATACAATGACACGGGAAAAGGTAAAAAAAATAAAACCCAGAGCAACGTAAATACAACACACACTCTTAGACATTATTGCAATAAATGAAAAGTCCATCCTAGGCGTTGGAGAATTTTTATCTTATTTCAGCCAGGAAATTCGTTTTCAAATGTAGATATTTTTCTGGGGGTGGGGGCGAGGGGGGGGTTGGCCCGCACACCCCCTGGAAAATTTAGCCCCCCCCCCAAAATGTTGACTCCGCGGCTAGGGCCTTGGGTCACGGCGGCTGTGCCGTCATGGCACGCCCCGTTCGCGGTAGCTCCTCGACGTCCACTTCCGCGGACCCATCCTGCCAGTGCACCGGAGGCGTCGCTTGACAAAGCATTCACGAAAGAGATCTCGAGGCATAAGGGGGTGGTGGTGGTGGTGGGGGTGGTGGAGGTGATGGTGGTGGGAGTGGTGGTGGTGGTGGGAGTGGTGGTGGTGGTGGTGGGAGTGGTGGTGGTGGGAGTGGTGGTGGTGGGAGTGGTGGTGGTGGTGGTGGTGGTGAGGGTGGTGGTGGGGGTGGTGGTGGGAGTGGTGGTGGGAGTGGTGGTGGTGGGAGTGGTGGTGGTGGGGGTGGTGGTGGTGGGAGTGGTGGTGGTGGTGGTGGTGAGGGTGGTAGTGATGGTGGTGGTGGTGATGGTGGTGGTGAAGTGTCTCCGTTCCACCCACTAGCCTCGAAGTCGAAACTTCCCCCCCGGCCATTCCGCAGCCGCCGTGGCGACTGGCGGCTCTTCTCGTCGTCGTCGACGGCTGTTGTCGGCTGTTGTCGGCTGTTGTCGGCTGTTGTCGGCTGTTGTCGGTGGCTGTTGTCGGTGGCTGTTGTCGGTGGCCTGTTGGCAATGGCGCGGAGGCAACTCACCCAAAGGCGACGAACTGGCGGTCCATCCAGGGAGTCGGCCCCAGGGTGACGTAGAACTGCGAGGAGTTGGAGTGGCGTCCGCGGTTGGCCATGCCCAGAACCCCTCTGCGCGAGTGGCTCACTGCGAAGCTCTCGTCTACAGGGGGAGAGGGGTGGTGGTGGTGGTGGTGGTGGGCGGGTGGTGGTGGTGGGGTGGTGGTGGTGGGGGGGTGGTGGTGGTGGTGGTGGGGTGGAGTGGGCGGGGGGGAAGCGATTTGCGACGTCGTAGTAACGTCGTGAATCACGTTAATATGATGTAAGATGTTCACGTGACTCTGGGTACCGCAAGAGAGAGAGTTACGATTTCGGGAAGTCGTGAAGTTAACAGAAGTCGTAACGCTCATCTACAAAGTAGGAGTCTAATTACGGAATGCGTTACGATGATTTAGTAACGTCGTGAATCACGTTAATATGATGGAAGATTTTCACGTGACTCTGGGTACTGCAAGAGAGAGTTACGATTTCGGAAATTCGTCAAGTTAACAGAAGTCGTAACACTCATCTACAAAGTAGGAGTCAAATTACTGAATGCGTTACGATGACCTAGTAATGCCGTGAATCACGTTAATATGATGTAAGATTTTCACGTGACTCCGGGTACCGCAAGAGAGAGAGTTACGATTTCGGGAAGTCGTCAAGTTAACAGAAGTCGTAACACTCATCTACAAAGTAGGAGTCTAACTACGGAATGCGTTACGATGATTTAGTAACGTCGTGAATCACGTTAATATGATGTAAGATTTTCACGTGACTCCGGGTACTGCAAGAGAGAGTTACGATTTCGGGAATTCGTGAAGTTAACAGAAGTCGTAACGCTCATCCACAAAGTAGGAGTCTAACTACTGAATGCGTTACGATGACCTAGTAATGTCGTGAATCACGTTAATATGATGTAAGATTTTCACGTGACTCTGGGTACCGCTAGAGAGAGAGTTACGATTTCGGGAAGTCGTCAAGTTAACAGAAGTCGTAACACTCGTCTACAAAGTAGGAGTCTAATTACGGAATGCGTTACGATGATTTAGTAACGTCGTGAATCACGTTAATATGATGTAAGATTTTCACGTGACTCCGGGTACCGCTAGAGAGAGAGTTACGATTTCGGGAAGTCGTGAAGTTAACAGAAGTCGTAACACTCATCTACAAAGTAGGAGTCTAATTACGGAATGTGTTACGATGACCTAGTAATGTCGTGAATCAAGTTAATATGATGTAAGATTTTCACGTGACTCCGGGTACCGCAAGAGAGAGAGTTACAATTTCGGAAATTCGTGAAGTTAACAGAAGTCGTAACGCTCATCCACAAAGTAGGAGTCTAACTACTGAATGCGTTACGATGACCTAGTAATGTCGTGAATGAGGTTAATATGATGTAAGATTTTCACGTGACTGCGGGTACCGCAAGAGAAAGAGTTACGATTGGGAATTCGTCAAGTTAACAGAAGTCGTAACGCTCATCGACAAAGTAAGAGTCTAATTACGGAATGCGTTACGATGATTTAGTAACGTCGTGAATCACGTTGAAACGATGTAAGATTTTCACGTGACTCTGGGTACCGCAAGAGAGAGAGTTACGATTTCGGGAATTCGTCAAGTTAACAGAAGTCGTAACACTCATCCACAAAGTAGGAGTCAAATTACGGAATGCGTTACGATGACCTAGTAATGCCGTGAATCACGTTAACACGATGTAAGATTTTCACGTGACTCTGGGTACCGCAAGAGAGAGTTACGATTTCGGGAATTCGTCAAGTTAACAGAAGTCGTAACGCTCATCTACAAAGTAGGAGTCTAACTACGGAATGCGTTACGATGATTTAGTAACGTCGTGAATCACGTTAATATGATGTAAGATTTTCACGTGACTCTGGGTACCGCAAGAGAGAGAGTTACGATTTCGGGAAGTCGTGAAGTTAACAGAAGTCGTAACACTCATCCACAAAGTAGGAGTCTAACTACGGAATGCGTTCCGATGATTTAGTAACATCGTGAATCACGTTAATACGATGTAAGATTTTCACGTGACTCTGGGTACCGCAAGAGAGAGAGTTACGATTTCGGGAATTCGTCAAGTTAACAGAAGTCGTAACACTCATCTACAAAGTAGGAGTCAAATTACGGAATGCGTTACGATGACCTAGTAATGTCGTGAATCACGTTAATATGATGTAAGATTTTCACGTGACTCCGGGTACCGCAAGAGAGAGAGTTACGATTTCGGGAAGTTGTGAAGTTAACAGAAGTCGTAACACTCATCTACAAAGTAGGAGTCTAATTACGGAATGCGTTACGATGATTTAGTAACGTCGTGAATCACGTCAATACGATGTAAGATTTTCACGTGACTCTGGGTACCGCAAGAGAGAGAGTTACGATTTCGGGAATTCGTCAAGTTAACAGAAGTCGTAACACTCATCTACAAAGTAGGAGTCTAATTACGGAATGCGTTACGATGATTTAGTAACGTCGTGAATCACGTCAATATGATGTAAGATTTTCACGTGACTCTGGGTTCCGCAAGAGGGAGTTACGATTTCGGGAAGTCGTGAAGTTAACAGAAGTCGTAACACTCATCTACAAAGTAGGAGTCTAATTACTGAATGCGTTACGATGATTTAGTAACGTCGTGAATCACGTTAATATGATGTAAGATTTTCACGTGACTCTGGGTTCCGCAAGAGAGAGAGTTACGATTTCGGGAAGTCGTCAAGTTAACAGAAGTCGTAACACTCATCTACAAAGTAGGAGTCTAATTACTGAATGCGTTACGATGATTTAGTAACGTCGTGAATCACGTTAATATGATGTAAGATTTTCATGTGACTCTGGGTACCGCAAGAGAGAGTTACGATTTCGGGAAGTCGTGAAGTTAACAGAAGTCGTAACGCTCATCTACAAAGTAGGAGTCTAACTACAGAATGCGTTCCGATGATTTAGTAACGTCATGGATCACGTTAATACGATGTAAGATTTTCACGTGACTCCGGGTACCGCAAGAGAGAGAGTTACGATTTCGGGAATTCGTCAAGTTAACAGAAGTCGTAACACTCGTCTACAAAGTAGGAGTCAAATTACAGAATGCATTACGACATCGTAGGACCGTCGCGAGTCGGATCTACGATAAGATGTTCACGTAACTCCGAGTAAGTAAGAGAGAGTTACGATTGTGGGCAAACGTAAAGTTAAGAGAAGTCTTTACATAGGTCTACAAAGTAGCAGGAGCCAGCGTGGACAACGTGTTAAGATGTTCTGGTGTATTTTTCGATTTAAAGCTTTCATGACTGAAGTGATTCTTCTCATTGGTTCTGTCGGTAAAGTCACCACCACGTAGAAGGGAAACAATAAAATAGTAAAAAATAAAACGTAATAAAATAAAATTCTCACGACGTTTCGGCCACAACACAAGTGGCCTTCTTCAGGTGAAGGAACACTACACACTATACACTACACTACACACTACATTAAACACTACTACACTATACACTACACACTACACTATACACTACACTATACACTACACTATACACTACACTATACACTACACATTACACTATACACTACACTATACACTACACACAACACTATACACTACTACACTACACTACACACTACACTATACACTACACTACACACTACACTATACACTACACTATACACTACACTATACACTACACATTACACTATACACTACACTATACACTACACACAACACTATACATTACCACACAACACACTACAGTACACTATACACTACACACTACACTATACACTACACTACAATATACACTACTACACGATACACTATACACTACACTTTACACTATACACTACACTATACACTACACTATACATTACACTACACACTACACTATACACTACACTATACACTACACTATACATCTATACACTACACACTACACTATACACTACACTACACTATACACTACACTATACACTACACTATACACTATACACTACACTATACACTACACACAACACTATACACTACTACACAACACACTACACTACACTATACACTACACTATACACTACACTACAATATACACTACTACACGATACACTACACTATACACTACTCTTTACACTATACACTACACTATACACTACGCTATACATTACACTACACACTACAAAAAACACTACACTATACACTACACTACACACTATACTATACACTACTACACTATACACTACTACACTATACACTACACTACTACACCATACACTATACACTACACTATACACTACACTATACACTACTACACTATACACTACGACACTAAACACTACACTATAGACTACACTATACACTACTATACACTACACTATAAACTACACTATACAGTACACTATATACTACACTATACACTACACTATACACTACACTTTACACTATACACTACGCTATACACTACACTATACACTACATTATACACTACACTACACACTACACTATACACTACACTACACACTACATTATACACTACTACACTATACACTACTACACTATACACTACACTACACTATACACTACACTACTACACTATACACTACACTATACACAACATTATACACTATACACTACACTATACACTACACTATACACTACACTACTACACTATACACTACACTATACACTACACTATACACTACACTATACACTATACTATATATAGTTTAATGTATAGCGAGGCAATCGACGTTTCGGCCCTCACCCTCAAACGTAGCCCCATAGATGGAGGCGCCTCCATTCCCTCGGCCTCCCGTGATGTCTGGGGGGGGGGGTGACAGGGTGGGGGGTGACACGGGTTGACTGCTGTGCCAGGCTAGGTGCATGAGGAGGAGGTCACGGGACACACCCAGCAGGCGCCATGGGTTGACTGCCGTGCCAGGCTAGGTGCAGGAGGAGGTCACGGGACAGACCCTGCAGGTGACGTGGTTCTGAGTTCACTGGCAGTGACGCTCTGTGCTACGTGCAGATTCCTTTCTTAGCCCCTCCCCCCGCGTTCACGACGTCATAACAAGTTTCCTGAACCCCTCCCCCCGCTTTCACGACGTCATAACGAGTTTCCTGAACCCCTCCCCCCGCTTTCACGACGTCATAACGAGTTTCCTGAACCCCTCCCCCCGCTTTCACGACGTCATAACGAGTTTCCTGAACCCTTCCCCCCCGCTTTCACGACGTCATAACGAGTTTCCTGAACCCCTCCCCCCGCTTTCACGACGTCATAACGAGTTTCCTGAACCCTTCCCACCCGCTTTCACGACGTCATAACGAGTTTCCTGAACCCCTCCCCGCTTTCACGACGTCATAACGAGTTTCCTGAACCCTTCCCACCCGCTTTCACGACGTCATAACGAGTTTCCTGAACCCCTCCCCCCGCTTTCACGACGTCATAACGAGTTTCCTGAACCCTTCCCACCCGCTTTCACGACGTCATAACGAGTTTCCTGAACCCCTCCCCCCGCTTTCACGACGTCATAACGAGTTTCCTGAACCCCTCCCCGCTTTCACGACGTCATAACGAGTTTCCTGAACCCTTCCCCCCCACTTTCACGACGTCATAACGAGTTTTCTGAACCCCTCCCTCCGCTTTCACGACGTCACAATGCGTTTCCGGACCGCCCCTCCCCCCACCCTCCGCTTTCATGACGTCACAATGCGTTCCCTGCAAAGTGAGTTTCCGGGAAAGCATTATGACGTTATGAAAACGGGTGGGGGGGGGGCGGCTGTTGAGGGAACGCATTCTGACGTCATGAAAGTGGGGGCGGGGTTCAGGTAACTCGTTATGACGTCATGAAAGCGGGAGGGGATCAGGGAACTCGTTATGACGTCATGAAAGCGGGGAGGGGTTCAGGGAACTCGTTATGACGTCATGAAAGCGGGGGCGAGGTTTCACTCTCTCACTCTCTCACACTCTTTCTTATCTCTCTCTCACTCTCTCCCTCTCACACTCAACAACAACAACAACAACCGCCATTCGCCACTAAGTGGTGGTGACGTCACCACGACGCTTGTGCCAGGCCATGTGCACCTTAAGGCCACGTGAAGTGTCGAACGCCCGCTGGCAGGAGGTCACGGGGCAGACCCAGGTGCCACGGGTCGACTGACTGAGATGACTGGCTGATGCACCACCTGTGCCCCCTACTGTGTCAACCTGCTGTGCTTTAGCCACCCGGCGCTCCGCTCGTTGTTGTGAGCGTCGCTCCTCCGCCCTCCGTTGTTGTTGGAGGGCGACTGCCTCCAACTGCCCAGTAGCATCCTTCACGAGCCTCCTCCACAGAGGCCGATCTTGACACCGCTGGTACCAGTCATCGGCAAGTCCACTCAGCTCCACGTCCTCCTGTACCACGTCACTCCATCTCTTCTCTAGCCCGTGCCGCGCCCGTTTAGCCCCCTCGATCCAGCCGAACAAAAGCTGTTTCGGCATGCGGTGGCTGGGCATGTGGGCTACATGACCCAGCCAGCGCAACCTTGCCTGCCGGAGGAGCTCACCGATGGGACTTTGCCCAGATCTTTCAAGGATTTGTGAGCTCCTCACACAATCCAGCCTGGTCAAACCCAGCATGGATCGCAGGCAGGCCAGCCTAAATGTTTCCAATCAGCGAAGATGTTCCATTAGGGGGGGTCCACGTTTCGCAAGCGTAGAGAAGGGAGGGAATGACCGTGGCCGAGAAGACCCGAAGCTTAGTGCGGAGCGACAGACCAGGTAGCTTCCACACAGCATTACGCAACCGATGAAAAGATATTGCCGCTCGACTGATTCGGAGTGAGACCTCTGCTGTTAAACCAGAGCCGGTCATGAGCACACTGCCCAGGTATGGGAAACTCTCCACTCGCTCCACAACTGCCCCATCACCGATTGGGAGTTGTGGGGGTGGAGTGTCCGATGGTACAAAATACCCAGGCAGGTGCTTAGTTTTGGTGGGGCTGATGGTAAGGCCCATCCTCATAGTGGTATGCTCCAGTTTCAGCAGCAGCGCCTCCAACTCCTACTCTGAATGAGCAGCTATTACCAAATCATCGGCATACATAACGTGGTTGAGCAATAGGGAGCCATCCCTTGACCGCACCCGGGCATCGATCAGCCTCCCATTGTATCTGTACCAGATGGAAATTCCTCTGGTACAGCCATCAAAGGCTTCACGAACTACGTGGTCGAAAAAATGTTAAATAATGTGGGAGCCAGAGGACATCCCTATCGCACCCCAAGGTGTACAGGGAATGGCTCTGACTCCCGGCCACGTAGTTTTACCCGGGCTTGCTCACCATCATGAAGGTCCTTAATGATCGTGAGCAGAGGGTCAGGTACTCCAAAAGCACGAAGAACAACCCAGAGCCCAGGCCTACTGATGGTATGATAGGCCTTGACCAGGTCAATAAAGCAGAGATGTACGTCTTTTTGGAATTCCCTACACCTCTGCTGTAGCAGACGGACAGAAAATATGGCATCTCTGCAGGACCGCCCTTTCCTGAAACCGCATTGGGGCTCCGTAAGCCTCTCCTCAGCGTGCCTGGCAAGGCGATGCTGAATAATCCTTGCCAGGACCTTTACCGGCACACTGAGGAATGAGATGCCCCTGTAGTTGTTACAGTCTGTGCGGTTCCCCTTCTTAAAGAGGGGGACCACCAGGGCATCCTTCCAATCCTGCGAAACCTGTCCAGTGGTCCAGATTGTTGTTATAATGTCATATAGGGCAGTCTGTGCACAAACGCCACCCTCCCTCAGCATTTCGCTTGGGAGATCATCTCTGCCCGCTGCCTTTCCTGGTCTCAGACTCTGGATCGCCCTCAGTACTTCCTCAACAGATGGCACCTCAGCCAGCCACTCACAGGGGGTGACTTCTTCCAATATTTGAGGCACCGCAGCCTCAGCAGGGTCATCCTCACTTTGTGCCACGATGTTTTCCTGGCTGAGGGATTTTCCCTCCCCCAGGACCTCACAGAAATGCTCAGCAAATCTGCAAACCTGTTCCTGGGGGTCGGAGATTGGATCACTCTTTTTTCCCTTAATTATGGTAATAGGTGTGGCTCTGCAGGTTACTTTTTTGATGGAGTTAAATAGAGATTTGTGATCACGGGCCACTGAGGCAGACTCCATCTCCTCAGCAACCCGCGACCACCACCCATCCTTGCAGCGCCTCACGGCTCTCCAAACCTCCGAGCGAAGGCTGCGGTAAGCCCCCTCATTCTCTGACGTGGGATTCTGTAGCCGATGAGAGTGGGCCTGTCGCTATTTCTCAACCATCCTGAACACCTCCTCTGTCAGCCAGGGTCTCTAGGGAGGTCTGGACCGCGTACCCAAAGCAGCCATTGCAGCTGCATGAGTCACAGTCCTAAACCTCGCCCATTTACCCTCGACATCAGGAGGAGTCGGGGACGATGCCAATCCCAGCTGCAAGCGATGATGAAATTCTCGCTTGCAACTTTCATCAGATAACTGAGACATGGCCACCTTAGGTTTGAATGGGGTCCTGGGTGTACACCCACCACCGGAGTGGAAGAATGGCAGGCGCATCTTACAGATGACTAGTCGATGGTCAGAGGGCAGATCAGCTCCACGGTAGGTCCTGGTGTCAAGGACATGGGCTCGCATCCGCTGGTCCGTCACTATGTAGTCCAGCAGATGTTCTTGCTTGGACCCGGCATGCATCCATGATGTTGTGTGGATGCGCCGATGCCGGAACAGCGTGTTGGTAATTACAAGCCCATGGGCTGCACAAAAATCTAGCAGCCTCCTACCGTTGTTATTGAGCTGATCTGGCCCATGCCCTCCAATCACTCCAGACCAGGTGCCAGCATCATGACCAACTCGGGCATTGAAGTCACCCCACATGATGACTCTATCCCGAGGGGCCACTTTAGCCAGCACCTGTGACAGGAGGTCACTCACACACACTCACTCACTCTCTCTCACTCACTCTCTCTCTCACTCTCTCACTCTCACTCTCTCACTCTCACTCACTCACACTCTCTCTCACTCTCTTATCTCTCTCACTCTCTCTTACACTCCCTCACTCACACTCACTCTCACACTCTCACTCACTCACACACTCTCTCCCACTCTCTCTCTCTCACTCACTCACTCTCACTCACTCGCTCTCTCCCACTCTCTCTCACTCACACTCTCTCCCACTCTCTCACTCTCTCTCACTCACTCTCTCTCTCTCTCACGCTCTCACTCACACACTCTCTCTTACACTCTCTCCCACTCTCTCACTCTCTCACTCACTCACACACTCTCTCTCCCACTCTCTCACTCACACACTCGCTCTCACTCTCTCTCACTCACTCACTCTCCCACTCTCTCACTCACATTCTCTCTCCCACTCTCTCACTCTCTCTCACTCACTCTCTCTCTCACGCTCTCACTCTCTCACTCACTCACACACCCTCTCTCCCACTCTCTCACTCACACACTCGCTCTCACTCTCTCTCACTCACTCTCTCTCTCACTCACTCACTCTCCCACTCTCTCACTCACATTCTCTCTCCCACTCTCTCACTCTCTCTCACTCACTCTCTCTCTCACTCACTCACTCTCCCACTCTCTCACTCACATTCTCTCTCCCCACTCTCTCTCTCACACTCTCACTCTCTCACTCTCAAACTCTCTCCCACTCTCTCTCTCACACTCTCACTCTCTCACACTCACACTCTCTCACTCTCAAACTCTCTCCCACTCTCTCTCACTCACACTCTCTCTCCCACTCTCTCTCTCCCCACTCTCTCTCTCACACTCTCACTCTCTCACTCACACTCTCTCTCCCACTCTCTCTCACTCGCTCTCTCTCCCACTCTCTCACTCTCTCTCACACTCTCTCTCCCACTCTCACTCTCTCTCCCACTCACACACTCTCTCACTCTCTCTCACTCTCTCACTCTCTCTAATTCTCTCACTCACACTCACTCTCTCTCCCACTCTCCCACTCTCTCACACACTCTCTCACTCTCTCCCACTCTCTCACTCTCTCACTCTCTCCCACTCTCTCCCACTCTCCCACTCTCTCACACTCTCTTATCTCTCTCTCTCTGACACTCTCTCACTCACTCTCTCCCACTCTCTCTCCCACTCTCACTCTCTCTCACCCACTCTCACACTCTCACTCACTCACTCTCTCTCCCACTCTCTCTATCTCTCTAACTCTCTCACTCACTCTCTCTCACTCACTCTCTCACTCTCTCTCCCACTCTCACTCTCTCTCACTCACTCTCACACTCTCTCACTCTCTCTCTCTCACTCTCTCACTCTCACACTCACTCTCTCTCCCACTCTCTCACTCTCTCCCACTCACTCACTCACACACTCTCACTCACTCTCTCACTCTCTCTTTCACTCTCCCACTCTCTCACTCACTCACTCTCTCTCCCACTCTCACTCTCTCACACTCTCACTCACTCTCTCTCTCACTCTCTCACTCTCTCTCTCACTCTCTCTCTCTCCCACTCTCCCACTCTCTCTCTCACTCTCTCCCACTCTCACACTCTCTCCCACTCACTCTCTCTCCCACTCTCACTCACTCACTCTCTCTCCCACTCTCTCTATCTCTCTAACTCACTCTCTCACTCTCTCTCCCACTCTCACTCTCTCTCACTCACTCTCACACTCTCTCACTCACTCTCTCCCACTCTCCCTCTCACTCACTCACTCTCACACTCTCTCACTCTCTCCCACTCTCCCTCTCACTCACTCTCTCTCTCTCTCTCCCACTCTCTCTCACTCTCTCACCTCCCGCCTGAATCCACCCGTTGGGCACGACGCGATGGACGAGCGACCCCTTGTACGACGGCCAACGTTCCGACCCGTCGCCCGTGCACAGAGCTCTGAAGTTGTGGCAGGTCCTGGGGCACAGCTCTGTGAAGAGCTGCAGGCCGAGAGGCCACACGGCCCGGCCGGCCGGCCCCAGGGGGGAAATCGGCGCCAGTCAAAGGTCGTGAAGTCAATGCGACTGACGCCCTCACAGCGCTCGGACATTCACAGTGAGGCGTCGGTGTGTGTACGTGTGTGTGTGTGTGTACGTGTGTGTGTGTGTACTGTGTGTGTGGGTGTGTGTACGTGTGTGTGTACGTGTGTGGGTGTGTACGTGTGTGGGTGTGTGTGTGTGTGTACGTGTGTGTGTATGTGTCTATGTGTATACGTGTGTGTGCTCGTGTGTACGTGTGTGTGTGCACGTGTGTACGTGTGTACGGTTGTTGTAGTATGTGTGTACGTGTGTGTATGTGTGTGAATGTGTGTGTACGTGTATTTTTCTTTTGTAACAGTAGGGGGCACAGGTGGTACATCAGCCAGTCATCACGGTCATCTCAGTCAGTCGACCCGTGGCACCTGGGTCTGCCCCGTGACCTCCTGCCAGCGGGCGTTCGACACTTCACGTGGCCTCAACGTGCACATAGCCTGGCACAAGCGTCGTGGTGACGTCACCGCCACTTAGTGGCGAATAGCGGTTGTTGTTGTTGTGTGTATATGTGTGTGTACGTGTGTGTGTATTAGTGTATAGAGCACTTGCCACTACAGTCTGTCACAGGCTACACGGGTGGATCTTCGTGTGTGTGGGGGGTGTGTGTGGGGGTGTGTATGGGGTGTGTGTGGTGGAGCGTGTATGGGGTGTGTATGTGGGGGTGTGTGTATGGGTGTGTGTGGGGGTGTGTGTCGGGGGGTGTGTGGGGGTGTGTGTGGGGGTGTGTGGGGTGTTTAACTCGTGGTTTAGCGGTAATTAATTGAAGGTGTAGGGGTTACCAGCCCCTCGCACCCGTCCAGAGCCCCCGTATAGCCCCTGTGGTGGACACAGACGCCATGAGGGGAGGAGCCAATCGGAATTGGACCTCCCCCCACAGCACTGTCCACGACAGAGTTGGCCGTCCAACACCGTGAGAAGGTAGGGGGTTGTTTTGCCGGCTCCAGTTTAACAGCAGAGGTCTCACTCCGAATCAGTCGAGCGGCAATATCTATTCATCGGTTGCATAACGCTGTGTGGAAGCTACCTGGTCTGTCGCTCCGCCCAAAGCTTCAGGTCTTCTCGGCCACGGTCATTCCCTCCCTTCTCTATGCTTGCGAAACGTGGACCCCCCCTAATGGAACATCTTCGCCGGTTAGAAACATTTAGGCTGGCCTGCCTTTGATCCATCCTGGGTTTAACCAGACTGGATTGTGTGAGGAGCTCACAAATCCTTGAAAGATCTGGGCAAGGTCCCATCGGTGAGCTCCTCCGGCAGGCAAGGCTGCGATGGCTGGGTCATGTAGCCCGCATGCCCAGCCACCGCATGCCGAATCAGCTTTTGTTCGGCCGGATCGAGGGGGCTAAACGGGCGCGGCACGGGCTAGAGAAGAGATGGAGTGATGTGGTACAGGAGGACGTGGAGCTGAGTGGACTTGCCGATGACTGGTACCAGCGGTGTCAAGATCTGCCTCTGTGGAGGAGGCTCGTGAAGGACGCTACTGGGCAGTTGGAGGCAGTCGCCCTCCAACAACAACGGAGGGCGGAGGAGCGACGCTCACAACAACGAGCGGAGCGCCGGGTGACTAAAGCACAGCAGGTTGGCACAGTAGGGGGCACAGGTGGTGCATCAGCCAGTCATCTCAGTCAGTCGACCCGTGGCACCTGGGTCTGCCCCGTGACCTCCTGCCAGCGGGCATTCGACACTTCACGTGGCCTCAAGGTGCACATAGCCTGGCACAAGCGTCGTGGTGACGTCACCGTCACTTAGTGGCGAATGGCAGTTGTTGTGTGTGTACGTGTCTGGGTGAATGTATGTGCGTGAATATTTGTGTGTACGTGTGTGTGCATGTATGTGTGTATGTGTGTACGTGTGTGCGTACGTGTGTGTATTTATGTGCGTACGTGTGTGTATATGTGTGTACGTGTGTGTGTACGTGTCTATGTGTGTACGTGTGTGTATGTGTCTATGTGTATACGTGTGTGTGTGCACGTGTGTACGTGTGTACGGTTGTTGTAGTATGTGTGTACGTGTGTGTATGTGTGTGAATGTGTGTGTACGTGTATTTTTCTTTTGTAACAGTAGGGGGCACAGGTGGTACATCAGCCAGTTATCTCAGTCAGTCGACCCGTGGCACCTGGGCCTGCCCCGTGACCTCCTGCCAGCGGGCGTTCGACACTTCACGTGGCCTCAACGTGCACATAGCCTGGCACAAGCGTCGTGGTGACGTCACCGCCACTTAGTGGCGAATGGCGGTTGTTGTTGTTGTGTGTATATGTGTGTGTACGTGTGTGTGTTAGTGTATAGAGCACTTGCCACTACAGTCTGTCACAGGCTACACGGGTGGATATTCGTGTGTGTGGGGGGTGTGTGTGGGGGAGCGTGTATGGGGTGTGTGTGGGGATGTGTGTATGGGTGTGTGTGGGGGTGTGTGTATGGGTGTGTGTGGGGGTGTGTGTGGGGGGGTGTGTGGGGGGGTGTGTGGGGGTGTGTGTGGGGGTGTGTGGGGTGTTTAACTCGTGGTTTAGCGGTAATTAATTGAAGGTGGAGGGGTTACCAGCCCCTCGCACCCGTCCAGAGCCCCCGTTTAGCCACTGTGGTGGTCACAGACGCCATGAGGGGAGGAGCCAATCGGAATTGGACCTCCCCCCACAGCACTGTCCACGACAGAGTTGCCCGTCCAGCACCGCTCCAGTTTAACAGCAGAGGTCTCACTCCGAATCAGTCGAGCGGAAATATCCATTCATCGGTTGCATAACGCTGTGTGGAAGCTACCTGATCTGTCGCTCCGCCCAAAGCTTCAGGTCTTCTCGGCCACGGTCATTCCCTCCCTTCTCTATGCTTGCGAAACGTGGACCCCCCTAATGGAACATCTTCGCCGATTAGAAACATTTAGGCTGGCCTGCTTACGATCCATCCTGGGTTTAACCATACTGGATTGTGTGAGGAGCTCACAAATCCTTGAAAGATCTGGGCAAGGTCCCATCGGTGAGATCCTCCGAGCAGGCAAGGCTGCGATGGCTGGGTCATGTAGCCCGCATGCCCAGCCACCGCATGCCTAAACAGCTTTTGTTCGGCCGGATCGAGGGGGCTAAGCAGGCACGGCACAGGCTAGAGAAGAGATGGAGTGATGTGGTACAGGAGGACGTGGAGCTGAGTGGACTTGCCGATGACTGGTACCAGCGGTGTCAAGATCGGCCTCTGTGGAGGAGGCTCGTGAAGGACGCTGCTGGCCAGTTGGAGGCAGTCGCCCTCCAACAACAACGGAGGGCGGAGAAGCGACGCTCACAACAACGAGCGGAGCGCCGGGTGGCTAAAGCACAGCAGGTTGGCACAGTAGGGAGCACAGGTGGTGCATCAGCCAGTCATCTCAGTCAGTCGCCCCGTGGCACCTGGGTCTGCCCCGTGACCTCCTGCCAGCGGGCGTTCGACACTTCACGTGGCCTCAAGGTGCACATAGCCTGGCACAAGCGTCGTGGTGACGTCACCGCCACTTAGTGGCAGTTGTTGTTGTTGTTGTTGGTGTGTGTGTGTGGGTGAGAGGGCAAACCTCGAAGAGAAGGCGTCCCGCCGGCTCGCCGTCGATGGCGAAGTCCATGAAGACGACGTCCATGAAGGCGAAGCGACTCTGGCGGATACAGGGGAAGACACGTGGCCCGGTGTCAACACGTGGGCGTGCGCGTACGTGCGTTCATCTCCTAGCCACCGTGATGATGGTGGTGGTGGTGGAACACACGACCTCCTGTAGACCAGGCGAGGTAGTCAACATCTCCTAGCCACCGTGATGATGATGGTGATGGAACCCACGACCTCCTGTGCACCAGGCGAGGTAGTCAACATCTCCTAGCCACCGTGATGATGATGGTGATGGAACCCACGACCTCCTGTGCACCAGGCGAGGTAGTCAACATCTCCTAGCCACCGTGATGATGGTGGTGGTGGAACCCACGACCTCCTGTGCACCAGGCGAGGTAGTCAACATCTCCTTGCCACCGTGATGATGATGGTGGTGGTGGAACCCACGACCTCCTGTACACCAGGTGAGGTAGTCAACATCTCCTAGCCACCGTGATGATGGTGGTGGTGGAACCCACGACCTCCTGTACACCAGGCGAGGTAGTCAACATCCCCTGCCACCGTGATGATGATGGTGGTGGTGGTGCTGGTGGAACCCACGACCTCCTGTACACCAGGCGAGGTAGTCAACATCTCCTAGCCACCGTGATGATGATGGTGGTGGTGGTGGTGGAACCCACGACCTCCTGTAGACCAGGCGAGGTAGTCAACATCTCCTAGCCACCGTGATGATGATGGTGGTGGTGGTGGAACCCACGACCTCCTGTACACCAGGCGTGGTAGTCAACATCTCCTAGCCACCGTGATGATGGTGGTGGAACCCACGACCTCATGTACACCAGGCGAGGTAGTCAACATCTCCTAGCCATCGTGATGATGAGGATAGTAGTGGAACCCACGACCTCCTGTACACCAGGCGAGGTAGTTAACATCTCCTAGCCACCGTGATGATGATGATGGTGGAACCCACGACCTCCTGTGCACCAGGCGAGGTAGTCAACATCTCCTAGCCACCATGATGATGATGATGATGGTGGTGGAACCCACGACTTTCTGTACACCAGGCGAGGTAGTAATCTAGCCACCATGGTGATGATGATGGTGGTGGAACCCACGACCGCCTGTATACCAGGCGAGGTAGTCAACATCTCCTAGCCACCGTGATGATGGTGGTGGTGGTGGAACCCACGACCTTCTGTACATCAGGCGAGGTAGTCAACATCTCCTAGCCACAGTGATGATGATGGTGGAACCCACGACCTCCTGTACACCAGGCGAGGTAGTCAACATCTCCTAGCCATCGTGATGATGAGGATAGTAGTGGAACCCACGACCTCCTGTACACCAGGCGAGGTAGTTAACATCTCCTAGCCACCGTGATGATGATGATGGTGGAACCCACGACCTCCTGTGCACCAGGCGAGGTAGTCAACATCTCCTAGCCACCATGATGATGATGATGATGGTGGTGGAACCCACGACTTTCTGTACACCAGGCGAGGTAGTAATCTAGCCACCGTGATGATGATGATGGTGGTGGAACCCACGACCTCCTGTACACCAGGCGAGGTAG
>NW_027423109.1:220000-241478 GCF_048934315.1 Petromyzon marinus
GTGACGTCACCGCCACTTAGTGGCGGTTGTTGTGTGTACGTGTGCGTACCTCAGTCTCCATGGCAACCGCGCGCGCGCGTCGCCATGGAGACGGCGTCCTTGCGCCGCTGCTGATTGGTTGGCGCTGCTTAGGCATCGTCACCCGCTCATGATTATTCATAAGCGGGGTGCTTCATAGTGTAGTGTATAGTGTAGTGTATAGTGTAGTGTATAGTGTAGTGTATAGTGTAGTGTATAGTGTATAGTGTAGTGTATAGTGTAGTGTATAGTGTAGTGTATAGTGTAGTGTATAGTGTAGTGTATAGTGTAGTGTGTAGTGTAGTGTGTAGTGTAGTGTATAGTGTAGTGTGTAGTGTAGTGTGTAGTGTAGTGTATAGTGTAGTGTGTAGTGTAGTGTATAGTGTAGTGTATAGTGTAGTGTATAGTGTAGTGTAGTGTGTAGTGTAGTGTATAGTGTAGTGTGTAGTGTAGTGTATAGTGTAGTGTATAGTGTAGTGTGCAGTGAAGTGTGTAGTGTAGTGTATAGTGTAGTGTGTATAGTGTAGTGTATAGTGTAGTGTATAGTGTAGTGTATAGTGTAGTGTATAGTGTAGTGTATAGTATAGTGTATAGTGTAGTGTGTAGTGTAGTGTATAGTGTAGTGTAGTGTGTAGTGTAGTGTGTAGTGTATAGTGTAGTGTGTAGTGTAGTGTATAGTGTAGTGTATAGTGTAGTGTAGTGTATAGTATAGTGTAGTGTATAGTGTAGTGTATTGTGTAGTGTATAGTGTAGTGTGTAGTGTATAGTGTAGTGTATAGTGTAGTGTATAGTGTAGTGTAATGTGTAGTGTATAGTGTGTAGTGTATAGTGTAGTGTAGTATAGTGTATAGTGTAGTGTATAGTGTAGTGTGTGGTGTATAGTGTAGTGTATAGTGTAGTGTATAGTATAGTGTAGTGTATAGTGTAGTGTAGTGTGTAGTGTAGTGTGTAGTGTATAGTGTATTGTAGTGTGTAGTGTATAGTGTAGTGTATAGTGTAGTGTATAGTGTAGTGTAGTGTATAGTATAGTGTAGTGTATAGTGTAGTGTATTGTGTAGTGTATAGTGTAGTGTGTAGTGTATAGTGTAGTGTATAGTGTAGTGTATAGTGTAGTGTAATGTGTAGTGTATAGTGTGTAGTGTAGTGTATAGTGTAGTGTATAGTGTAGTGTATAGTGTAGTGTATAGTGTAGTATATAGTGTAGTGTATAGTGTGTAGTGTAGTGTATAGTGTAGTGTATAGTGTAGTGTATAGTATAGTGTAGTGTATAGTGTAGTTTGTTGTGTAGTGTATAGTGTAGTGTATAGTGTATAGTGTAGTGTATAGTGTATAGTGTAGTGTAGTGTATAGTGTAGTGTGTAGTGTGTAGTGTATAGTGTAGTGTGTAGTGTAGTGTGTAGTGTAGTGTAGTGTATACGGTAGTGTAATGTATAGTGTAGTGTTTAGTGTAGTGTACATTGTAGTGTAGTGTATAGTGTAGTGTATAGTAATAGTGTATAGTGTCTCGTGTAGTGTAGTGTATAGTGTAGTAGTGTATAGTGTAGTGTGTAGTGTATAGTGTAGTGTGTAGTGTATTGTGTAGTGTAGTGCATAGTGTAGTGTATAGTGTAGTGTATAGTGTAGTGTATAGTGTATTATGTAGTGTAGTGTATAGTGTAGTCTATAGTGTATTATGTAGTGTAGTGTATAGTGTAGTATTGTAAAGTGTATAGTGTAGTGTGTAGTGTAGTGTGTAGTGTAGTCAGTGTATAGTGTAGTGTAGTGTATAGTGTAGTGTATAGTGTAGTGTATAGTGTAGTGTAGTGTATAGTGTAGTGTAGTGTGTAGTGTATAGTGTAGTGTATAGTGTAGTGTATAGTGTAGTATATAGTGTAGTGTGTAGTGTATTGTATAGTGTAGTATATAGTGTAGTGTGTAGTGTATAGTGTATAGTGTAGTGTATAGTGTAGTGTATCCGCACCGGGTCCTGGGGCCTCCCCTAGGTCGACTCAGCCTCAAATCAGTTACCCGGTGCTGTGCGTCGTGAACTTCGCCACTGCGGAGATACAAAGGCGGCCGGGCAGGGGTGTCGTTTGGCCACCCACCCCCTTTCGTGTAGCCACAGCGCCGTTAGACTTCGTAGGCAGCTGCTGCTGCTGCTACTGCTGCTGTGCTCCTGGGCACCTGCACACAGACAAGTCTGCCGA
This sequence comes from Petromyzon marinus, assembly GCF_048934315.1. Classification (NCBI taxonomy): domain Eukaryota; kingdom Metazoa; phylum Chordata; class Hyperoartia; order Petromyzontiformes; family Petromyzontidae; genus Petromyzon; species Petromyzon marinus. The sequence continues at coordinate 222,205 of NW_027423109.1, forward strand.
GGCTACACGGGGGATCTTTGTGCGGTGGTGGGGAGCGGTGGCGCGGCGGTTAGCGCCTCCACGCCGTGAATCGTTTCCCGTTCACTGCCACCAACACCACCAACACCACCAACACCATCACCACGACCACCACCAACACCATCACCAACACCACCACAAACATCACCACCAACACCATCACCACCATCACCAACACCATCACCATGACCAACACCTACACCACCATCACCACCATCACCATCACCACCACCATCACCACCATCACCAACACCACCACCAACACCATCACCACCATCACCAACACCATCACCACCAACATCACCATCACCAACACCACCACTTACACCAACACCAACACCATCACCACCATCACCAACATCACCACCACCATCACCACCATCACCAACATCACCACCACCACCATCACCAACACCACCATCACCACCAACACCACCACCATCACCATCACCAACACCACAACCACCTACACCATCACCAACACCACCATCACCACCATCACCACCACCACCATCACCACCACCACCACCACCATCACCACCACCATCACCACCATCACCAACACCACCACCAACACCATCACCACCATCACCAACACCATCACCACCAACATCACCATCACCAACACCACCACTTACACCAACACCAACACCATCACCACCAACACCACCACCACCACCATCACCACCACCACCACCATCACCACCACCACCATCACCACCAACACCAACATCACCACCACCACCATCACCAACATCACCACCACCATCACCACCACCATCACCACCACCTACACCATCACCACCACCATCACCAACATCACCACCACCATCACCACCACCATCACCACCACCTACACCATCACCACCATCACCACCACCATCACCAACACCACCATCACGAACATCACCACCACCATCACCAACATCAAGTGGCGGTGACGTCACCACGACGCTTGTGCCAGGCTATGTGCAACCTGAGGCCACGTGAAGTATCGAACGCCCGCTGGCAGGAGGTCACGGGGCAGACCCAGGTGCCACGGGTCGACTGACTGAGATGACTGGCTGATGCACCACCTGTGCCCCCTACTGTGCCAACCTGCTGTGCTTTAGCCACCCGGCGCTCCGCTCGTTGTTGTGAGCGTCGCTCCTCCGCCCTCCGTTGTTGTTGGAGGGCGACTGCCTCCAACTGCCCAGTAGCATCCTTCACGAGCCTCCTCCACAGAGGCCGATCTTGACACCGCTGGTACCAGTCATCGGCAAGTCCACTCAGCTCCACGTCCTCCTGTGCCACATCACCCCATCTCTTCTCTAGCCCGTGCCGTGCCCGCTTAGCCCCCTCAATCCGGCCAAACAAAAGCTGTTTCGGCATGCGGTGGCTGGGCATGCAGGCTACATGACCCAGCCATCGCAGCCTTGCCCGCCGGAGGAGCTCACCGATGGGACTTTGCCCAGATCTTTCAAGGATTTGTGAGCTCCTCACACAATCCAGTCTGGTTAAACCCAGGATGGATCGTAGGCAGGCCAGCCTAAATGTTTCTAACCGGCGAAGATGTTCCATTAGGGGGGTCCACGTTTCGCAAGCGTAGAGAAGGGAGGGAATGACCGTGGCTGAGAAGTCCTGAAGCTTAGTGCGGAGCGACAGACCAGGTAGCTTCCACACAGCGTTACGCAACCGATGAAAAGATATTGCCGCTCGACTGATTCGGAGTGAGACCTCTGCTGTTAAACTGGAGCCGGTCATAAGCACACTGCCCAGGTATGGGAAACTCTCCACTCTCTCCACAACTGCCCTATCACCGATTGGGAGTTGTGGGGGTGGAGTGTCCGATGGTACAAAATACCCAGGCAGGTGCTTAGTTTTGGTGGGGCTGATGGTAAGGCCCCACCTCTTAGTGGCACGCTCCAGTCTCAGCAGCAGCATCTCCAACTCCTCCTCTGACTGAGCAGCTATTACCAAATCATCAGCATACATAACGTGGTTGAGCAATAGGGAGCCATCCCTTGACCGCACCCGGGCATCGATCAGCCTCCCATTATATCTGTACCATATGGAGATTCCCCCGGTACAGCTATTGAAGGCTTCACGAACTACGTGGTCAAAATAGATGTTGAATAATGTGGGAGCCAGAGGACATCCCTGTCGCACCCCAAGGTGTACAGGGAATGGCTCTGACTCCCGGCCACGTAGTTTTACCTGGGCCCGCTCACCATCATGAAGGTCCTTAATGATCGAGAGAAACACACAACATAGATACACAGAGAGAGACACAACATAGACACACAGACAGACACACAAGCAGAGAGAGACACACAGAGACACACAGAGAAAGACACACAACATAGACACACAGACAGACACACACACAGACAGACACACACAGAGAGACAACACAGAGACACACAGACAGACACACACAGAGACACACAGAGAGACACACAACATAAACACTCAGACAGACACACAAGCAGAGAGAGACACACAGAGACACACAGAGAGAGACACACAACATAGACACACAGACAGACACACAGCATAGACACACAGACAGACACACACAGAGACACACAGACAGACACACAAGCAGAGAGAGACACACAGAGACACACAGAGAGAGACACACAACATAGACACACAGACAGACACACACACACAGAGACAACACAGAGACACACAGAGAGAGACACACAACATAGACACACAGACAGACACACAAGCAGAGAGAGACACACACAGAGACACACAGAGAGAGACACAAGCAGAGAGAGACACAGAGAGAGAGACACACAGAGAGAGACACAGAGAGAGACACACAACATAGACACACAGACAGACACACAAGCAGAGAGAGACACTCACAGAGACTCACAGAGAGAGACACAAGCAGAGAGAGACACACAGACAGAGACACACAGAGAGAGACACAGAGAGAGACACACAACATAGACACACAGACAGACACACAAGCAGAGAGAGACAACACAGAGACACACAGAGAGAGACACACAACATAGACACACAGACAGACACACACAGAGACTCACACAGAGACACACAGAGAGAGACACACAACATAGACACACAGACAGACACACACAGAGACACACAGAGAGACACAGAGAGACACACAACATAGATAGACAGACAGAAACACACACAGAGACACACAGAGAGACACACACAACATAGACACACAGACAGACACACACAGAGACACACAGAGAGACACACAGAGAGACACACAGCATAGTCACACAGACAGACACACAAGCAGAGAGAGACACACAGAGACTCACAGAGAGAGACACACAAAATAGACACAAGCAGGGAGAGACACACAGAGATAGACACACACAGAGATAGACACATAGACAGACACACAAGCAGAGAGAGACACACACGGAAACACACAGAGACACACACAGAGACACACAGAGAGAGACACACATCATGACGCACAGACAGACACAAAAGCAGAGAGAGACAACACAGAGACACACAGAGAGAGAGACACACAACATAGACACACACAGACAGACACACACAGAGAGGGACACACACAGAGACACACAGAGAGAGACACACAACATAGACACACCGACAGACACACAACATAGACACACAGACAGACACACAAGCAGAGAGACAACACAGAGACACACAGAGAGAGACACACAGAGAGAGACACACAGACAGACACACAACATACACACACAGACAGACACACAAGCAGAGAGAGACACAGAGAGAGACACAGAGAGAGACACACAGAGAGAGACACACAACATATACACACAGACAGACACACACAGAGACTCACACAGAGACACACAAAGAGAGACACACAACATAGACACACAGACAGACACACACAGAGACACACAGAGAGACACAGAGAGACACACAACATAGATAGACAGACAGAAACACACACAGAGACACACAGAGAGACACACACAACATAGACACACAGACAGACACACACAGAGACACACAGAGAGACACACAGAGAGACACACAGCATAGTCACACAGACAGACGCAAGCAGAGAGAGACACACAACATAGACACACAGAGAGACACACAAGCAGAGAGAGACACACAGACACACACAGAGAGAGACACACAGAGAGACACACACAACATAGACACACAGACAGACACACAAGCAGAGAGAGACACACAGAGACTCACAGAGAGAGACACACAAAATAGACACAAGCAGGGAGAGACACACAGAGATAGACACACACACAGATAGACACATAGACAGACACACAAGCAGAGAGAGACACACAGAAACACACAGAGACACACACAGAGACACACAGAGAGAGACACACATCATGACACACAAACAGACACAAAAGCAGAGAGAGACAACACAGAGACACACAGAGAGAGACACACAACATAGACACACACAGACAGACACACACAGAGAGGGACACACACAGAGACACACAGAGAGAGACACACAACATAGACACACCGACAGACACACAACATAGACACACAGACAGACACACAAGCAGAGAGACAACACAGAGACACACAGAGAGAGACACACACAGCATAGACACACAGATAGACACACAAGCAGAGAGCGACAACACAGAGATAGACACAGAGAGAGACACAGAGAGAGACACACAACATAGACACACAGACAGACACACAAGCAGAGACAGACACACAGAGAGAGACACACAGAGAGAGACACACAGACAGACACACAACATACACACACAGACAGACACACAAGCAGAGAGAGACACACAGAGAGACACAGAGAGAGACACACAGAGACACACAGAGAGAGACACACAACATAGACACACAGCCAGACACACACAGAGAGAGACTCACACAGAGACACAGAGAGAGACACAAAACATAAACACACAGAGAGAGACACACACAGACAGACACACACAGAGAGACAACACAGAGACACACAGACAGACACACACAGAGACACACAGAGAGACACACAACATAAACACACAGACAGACACACAAGCAGAGAGAGACAAACAGAGACACACAGAGAGAGACACACAGAGACACACAGAGAGAGACACACAACATAGACACACAGACAGACACACACACAGAGAGACAACACAGAGACACACAGAGAGAGACACACAACATAGACACACAGACAGACACACAAGCAGAGAGACACACACAGAGACACACAGAGAGAGACAGACAACATAGACACACAGACAGACACACAGCATAGACACACAGACAGACTCACACAGAGACACACAGAGAGACACACAAGCAGAGAGAGACACACAGAGACACACAGAGAGAGACACACAGACAGACACACAGAGAGAGACACAAGCAGAGAAAGACACAGAGAGAGACACACAGAGAGAGACACACAGAGAGAGACACAGAGAGAGACACACAACATAGACACACAGACAGACACACAAGCAGAGAGAGACACTCACAGAGACTCACAGAGAGAGACACAAGCAGAGAAAGACACAGAGAGAGACACACAGAGAGAGACACACAACATAGACACACAGACAGACAGACAAGCAGAGAGAGACAACACAGAGACACACAGAGAGAGACACACAACATAGACACACAGACAGACACACAGAGACACATAGAGAGACACACAGAGAGACACACAACATAGATAGACAGAGAGAAACACACACAGAGACACACAGAGAGACACACACAACATAGACACACAGACAGACACACACAGAGACACACAGAGAGACACACACAGAGACACACAGAGAGACACACACAACATAGTCACACAGACAGACACAAGCAGAGAGAGACACACACAGAGACACACAGAGAGAGACACACAACATAGACACACAGACAGACAGACAAGCAGAGAGAGACACACAGAGACTCACAGAGAGAGACACACAAAATAGACACAAGCAGAGAGAGACACACAGAGATAGACACACACACAGATAGACACATAGACAGACACACAAGCAGAGAGAGACACACAGAAACACACAGAGACACACACAGAGACACACAGAGAGAGACACACATCATGACACACAGACAGACACACAAGCAGAGAGAGACAACACAGAGACACAGAGAGAGAGAGACACAACATAGACACACAGACAGACACACAACATAGACACACAGACAGACACACAAGCAGAGAGAAAACACAGAGACACACAGAGAGAGACACACAACATAGACACACAGATAGACACACAACATAGACACACAGACAGACACACAAGCAGAGAGAGACACACAGAGAGACACAGAGAGAGACACACAGAGACACACACAGAGAGACAACACAGTGACACACAGAGAGAGACACACAACATAGACACACAGACAGACACACACAGAGAGAGACTCACACAGAGACACAGATAGAGAGACAAAACATAGACACACAGAGAGAGACACACACAGACAGACACACACAGAGAGACAACACAGAGACACACAGACAGACACACACAGAGACACACAGAGAGAGACACACAACATAGACACACAGACAGACACACAGCATAGACACACAGACAGACACACACAGAGACACACAGAGAGAGACACACAACATAGTCACACAGACAGACACACAAGCAGAGAGAGACAACACAGAGACACACAGAGAGAGACACACAACATAGACACACAGACAGACACACACACAGAGAGACAACACAGAGACACACAGAGAGAGACACACAACATAGACACACAGACAGACACACAAGCAGAGAGAGACACACACAGAGACACACAGAGAGAGACACAAGCAGAGAGAGACACACAGAGAGAGACACACAGAGAGAGACACAGAGAGAGACACACAACATAGACACACAGACAGACACACAAGCAGAGAGAGACACTCACAGAGACTCACAGAGAGAGACACAAGCAGAGAGACACAGATAGAGAGACACACAGAGAGAGACACACAACATAGACACACAGACAGACAGACAAACAGAGAGAGACAACACAGAGACACACAGAGAGAGACACACAACATAGACACACCGACAGACACACACAGAGACTCACACAGAGACACACAGAGAGAGACACACAACATAGACACACAGACAGACACACACACAGACACATAGAGAGACACACAGAGAGACACACAACATAGATAGACAGAGAGAAACACACACAGAGACACACATAGAGACACACACACAACATATACACAGAGACAGACACACACAGAGACACACAGAGAGACACACAGAGAGACACACAGCATAGTCACACAGACAGACACAAGCAGAGAGAGACACACATAGACACACAGAGAGAGACACACAACATAGACACACAGAGAGACACACAAGCAGGGAGAGACACACAGAGACACGCAGAGAGAGACACACAACATAGACACACAGACAGACACACACAGAGAGAGACTCACACAGAGACACAGAGAGACACAAAACATAGACACACAGAGAGAGACACAACATAGACACACAGAGAGACACACAAGCAGAGGGAGACACACAGAGACACACAGAGAGAGACACACAACATAGACACACAGACAGACACACACACAGACAGACACACACAGAGAGACAACACAGAGACACACAGACAGACACACACAGAGACACACAGAGAGACACACAACATAAACACACAGACAGACACAAGCAGAGAGAGACACACAGAGACACACAGAGAGAGACACACAACATAGACACACAGACAGACACCCAACATAGACACACAGACAGACACACACAGAGACACACAGAAAGACACACACACACAGAGACAACACAGATACACACAGAGAGAGACACACAACATAGACACACAGACAGACACACACACACACAGAGACAACACAGATACACACAGAGAGAGACACACAACATAGACACACAGACAGACACACAAGCAGAGAGAGACACTCACAGAGACTCACAGAGATAGACACAAGCAGAGAGAGACACAGAGAGAGAGACACACTCAGAGAGAGACACACAGACAGAGAGACAAGCAGAGAGAGACAACACAGAGACACACAGAGAGAGACACACAACATAGACACACAGACAGACACACACAGAGACTCACACAGAGACACACACAGAGAGACACACAACATAGAGACAAAGACAGACACACACAGAGACACATAGAGAGACACACAGAGAGACACACAACATAGATAGACAGAGAGAAACACACACAGAGACACACAGAGAGACACACAGAGAGACACACAACATAGACACACAGACAGACACACACAGAGACTCACATAGAGACACAGAGAGAAACACACAACATAGACACACAGACAGACACACAAGCAGAGAGAGACAACACAGAGACACACAGAGAGAGACACACTACATAGACACACACAGACAGACACACAAGCAGAGAGAGACAACACAGAGACACACAGAGAGAGACACACAACATAGACACACACAGACAGACACACAAGCAGAGAGACAACACAGAGAGACACACAGAGAGAGACACACACAGCATAGACACACAGACAGACACACAGGCAGAGAGAGACAACACAGAGACACACAGAGAGACACACTACATAGACACACAGACAGACACACAAGCAGAGAGACAAACACAGAGACACACAGAGAGAGACACACAACATAGACACAGACAGACACACAAGCAGAGAGAGACTCACACAGAGACACACAGAGAGAGACACAAGCAGAGAGAGACACACAAAGAGAGACACAGAGAGAGACACACATCACTGACACACAGACAGACACACAAGCAGAGAGACACACACAGAGACACAGAGAGAGACACACAACACAGACACACAGACAGACACACAAGCAGAGAGAGACAACACAGAGACACACAGAGAGAGACAACACAGAGAGAGACAACACAGAGACACACAGAGAGAGACACACAACATAGACACACAGAGAGAGACACACAACATAGACACACAGAAAGAGAGACACACACAGAGACACACAGAGAGAGACACACAGAGACACACAGAGAGAGACACACAACATAGACACACAGAGAGAGACACACAACATAGACACACAGAAAGAGAGACACACACAGAGACACACAGAGAGAGACACACAGAGAGAGACACAGAGAGAGACACACAACATAGACACACCGACAGACACACAACATAGACACACAGACAGACACACAAGCAGAGAGAGACACACAGAGAGACACAGAGAGAGACACACAGAGACACACACAGAGAGACAACACAGTGACACACAGAGAGAGACACACAACATAGACACACAGACAGACACACACAGAGAGAGACTCACACAGAGACACAGATAGAGAGACAAAACATAGACACACAGAGAGAGACACACACAGACAGACACACACAGAGAGACAACACAGAGACACACAGACAGACACACACAGAGAGACACACAACATAAACACACAGACAGACACACAAGCAGAGAGAGACACACAGAGAGAGACACACAACATAGACACACAGACAGACACACAGCATAGACACACAGATAGACACACACAGAGACACACAGACAGACACACAAGCAGAGAGAGACACACAGAGACACACAGAGAGAGACACACAACATAGACACACAGACAGACACACACACAGAGAGACAACACAGAGACACACAGAGAGAGACACACAACATAGACACACAGACAGACACACAAGCAGAGAGAGACACACACAGAGACACACAGAGAGAGACACAAGCAGAGAGAGACACACAGAGAGAGACACACAGAGAGAGACACAGAGAGAGACACACAACATAGACACACAGACAGACACACAAGCAGAGAGACAACACAGAGACACACAGAGAGAGACACACAACATAGACACACAGACAGACACACAAGCAGAGAGAGACACACAGAGACACACAGAGAGAGACACAAGCAGAGAGAGACACACAGAGACTCACAGAGAGAGACACACAAAATAGACACAAACAGAGAGAGACACACAGAGATAGACACACACAGAGATAGACACATAGACAGACACACAAGCAGAGAGAGACACACACAGAAACACACAGAGACACACACAGAGACACACAGAGAGAGACACACATCATGACACACAAACAGACACACAAGCAGAGAGAGACAACACAGAGACACAGAGAGAGACACACAACATAGACACACACAGACAGACACACAAGCAGAGAGAGACACACAGTGACACACAGAGAGAGACACACAACATAGACACACAGACAGACACACAAGCAGAGAGACAACACAGAGACACACAGAGAGAGACACACAACATAGACACACAGACAGACACACAAGCAGAGAGAGACACACAGAGACACACAGAGAGAGACACACAGAGACACACAGAGAGAGACAACACAGTGACACACAGAGAGAGACACACAACATAGACACACAGACAGACACACACACACAGAGACTCACAACATAGATAGACAGAGAGAGAGACACACAACATAGACACACAGACAGACACACAAGCAGAGAGAGACACATACAGAGACACACACAGAGAGACACACGTCATAGACACACAGACAGAGAGACAACACAGAGACACAGAGAGAGACACACAACATAGACACACAGAGAGACACACAAGCAGAGAGACAACACAGAGACACACAGAGAGACACACACAACATAGACACACAGACAGACACACACAGAGACTCACACAGAGACACACACAGAGAGAGCAACACAACATGTGCACACAGACAGACACACAAGCAGAGAGACAACACAGAGAGACACAGAGGGAGACACACACAGCATAGACACACAGACAGACACACAGGCAGAGAGAGACAACACAGAGACACACAGAGAGAGACACACAACATAGACACACAGACAGACACACAAGCAGAGAGAGACACACAGAGATAGACTCACACAGAGACACACAGAGAAAGACACACAGAGATAGACTCACACAGAGACACACAGAGAGAGACACACACAGAGATAGACTCACACAGACACACAGAGAGAGAGAGAGATACAACATAGACACACAGACAGACACACAAGCAGAGAGACACACACAGAGACACACAGAGAGAGACACAGAGAGAGACACACAACATAGACACACAGACAGACACACAAGCAGAGAGACAACACAGAGACACACAGAGAGAGACACACAACATAGACACACAGACAGACACACAAGCAGAGAGAGACACACAGAGACACACAGAGAGAGACACAAGCAGAGAGAGACACACAGAGACTCACAGAGAGAGACACACAAAATAGACACAAACAGAGAGAGACACACAGAGATAGACACACACAGAGATAGACACATAGACAGACACACAAGCAGAGAGAGACACACACAGAAACACACAGAGACACACACAGAGACACACAGAGAGAGACACACATCATGACACACAAACAGACACACAAGCAGAGAGAGACAACACAGAGACACAGAGAGAGACACACAACATAGACACACACAGACAGACACACAAGCAGAGAGAGACACACAGTGACACACAGAGAGAGACACACAACATAGACACACAGACAGACACACAAGCAGAGAGACAACACAGAGACACACAGAGAGAGACACACAACATAGACACACAGACAGACACACAAGCAGAGAGAGACACACAGAGACACACAGAGAGAGACACACAGAGACACACAGAGAGAGACAACACAGTGACACACAGAGAGAGACACACAACATAGACACACAGACAGACACACACACACAGAGACTCACAACATAGATAGACAGAGAGAGAGACACACAACATAGACACACAGACAGACACACAAGCAGAGAGAGACACATACAGAGACACACACAGAGAGACACACGTCATAGACACACAGACAGAGAGACAACACAGAGACACAGAGAGAGACACACAACATAGACACACAGAGAGACACACAAGCAGAGAGACAACACAGAGACACACAGAGAGACACACACAACATAGACACACAGACAGACACACACAGAGACTCACACAGAGACACACACAGAGAGAGCAACACAACATGTGCACACAGACAGACACACAAGCAGAGAGACAACACAGAGAGACACAGAGGGAGACACACACAGCATAGACACACAGACAGACACACAGGCAGAGAGAGACAACACAGAGACACACAGAGAGAGACACACAACATAGACACACAGACAGACACACAAGCAGAGAGAGACACACAGAGATAGACTCACACAGAGACACACAGAGAAAGACACACAGAGATAGACTCACACAGAGACACACAGAGAGAGACACACACAGAGATAGACTCACACAGACACACAGAGAGAGAGAGAGACACAACATAGACACACAGACAGACACACAAGCAGAGAGACACACACAGAGACACACAGAGAGAGACACACAGAGAGACACACACAACACAGACACACAGACAGACACACAAGCAGAGAGAGACTCACACAGAGACAGTGAGAGAGACACACAACATAGACACACAGAAAGAGACACACAACATAGACACAAAAGCAGAGAGACACACACAGAGACACACAGAGAGAGACACACAGAGAGAGACACACAACATAGACACACAGACAGACACACAAGCAGAGAGAGACAACACAGAGACACACAGAGAGAGACACACAACATAGACACACAGAAAGAGAGACACACACAGAGACACACAGAGAGAGAGACACACACAGAGACACACAGAGAGAGACACACACAACATAGACACACAGACAGACACACACGCAGAGAGACACACACAGAGACACACAGAGAGAGACACACAACATAGACACACAGAAAGTGAGACACACACAGAGACACACAGAGAGAGACACACAACATAGACACACAGACAGACACACAAGCTATGAAAGAGACACAGAGACACACAGAGAGACACACACAACATAGACACACAGAAAGAGAGACACACACAGAGACACACAGAGAGAGACACACAACATAGACACACAGAGAGAGACACACAACATAGACACACAGAGAGACACACAACATAGTCACACAGACAGACACGCAAGCAGAGAGAGACACACACAGAGACACACAGAGAGAGACACACAACATAGACACACAGAAAGAGAGACACACACAGAGACACACAGAGAGAGAGACACACAGAGAGACACACAACATAGTCACACAGACAGACACACAAGCAGAGAGACACACACAGAGACACACAGAGAGAGACAACACAGAGACACACAGAAAGAGAGACACACAGACACACAGACAGAGACACACAACATAGACACACAGACAGACACACACACAGAGACACACAGAGAGAGACACACACAACATAGTCACACAGACAGACACGCAAGCAGAGAGAGACACACACAGAGACACACAGAGAGAGACACACAACATAGACACACAGACAGAGACACACAACATAGACACACACAGACAGACACACAAGCAGAGAGAGACAACACAGAGACACACAGAGAGAGACACACACAGCATAGACACTCAGAGACCCAATGCATCTGTGTCGAGGCCTTAAATAGAGGGTGTCAGAGAGAGAGAGAGAGGTGGGTGTCTGCTGGGGTAGCTGCTGGGCCAGAGAAATTAGCATGTCAATGAATCTTCCCCGAAGCGACCTAGGGAAAGAGGATCGAATGGCCCTATGAGAGCCCGGTACATTTTAGAGAGAGAGAGAAATAGTTTGAGAAAACAAATTTTAGCAAATCTTTTGGAAATGTAATGGGATGCAACGCGGGGAGTCGGCTAACACGCAGTGAACGCATAGCCTGGTTTGATTACGAGCTCCAAAGAGTGATAAAATTAGAAGTTGTGTGAAATTTGACAAACAGAGACACACACAGAGAGAGAGTTATATTCTTAGCTCTTTCGCTGAAGGGAAACAATAAAATAATAAAAAATATATATATAAAACAATAAAAAAATTTCTCACGACGTTTCGACCATAACACAAATAGCCATCATTGTCGAAACGTCGTGAGAATTTTTTATTGTTTTATTTATATTTTATTTTAATTATTTTATTGTTTCCCTTCAACGTGACTTTACCGAAAGAACCAAGAATATGAATTCCTACATTCTCGCAAGCTTCAAGTTCACGTAGAAAGTTTGTTATTTTGTTATTTTTCTTTGAACCTTATCAACGTGGACTTTACCGAAAGACACAGAGATTTTGAATTCCTGCATTCACGAAATCTTCAAGTTCACGTAGAAAGTTTGTTATTTTGTTATTTTTCTTTGAACTTATCAACGTGGACTTTACCGAAAGACACAGACAATATGAATTCTTACATTCTCGAAAGCTTCAAGTTCACGTAGAAAGTTTGTTATTTTGTTATTTTTCTTTGAACCTTATCTACGTGGACTTTACCGAAAGACACAGACAATATGAATTCCTACATTCACGAAATCTTCAAGTTAACATAGAAAGTTTGTTATTTTGTTATTTTTCTTTGAACCTATCTACGTGGACTTTACCGAAAGACACAGACAATATGAATTCTTACAGTCGCAAAAGCTTCAAGTTCACGTAGAAAGTTTGTTATTTTGTTATTTTTCTTTGAACTTATCTAGGTGGACTTTACCGAAAGACACAGAGAATATGAATTCTTACATTCACGAAAGCTTCAAGTTCACGTAGAAAGTTTGTTATTTTTCTTTGAACTTATCAACGTGGACTTTACCGAAAGACACAGACAATATGAATTCCTACAGTCGCAAAAGCTTCAAGTTCACGTAGAAAGTTTGTTATTTTGTTATTTTTCTTTGAACTTATCTACGTGGACTTTGCCGAAAGACACAGACAATATGAATTCTTACATTCACGAAATCTTCAAGTTCACGTAGAAAGTTTGTTATTTTGTTATTTTTCTTTGAACCTATCTACGTGGACTTTACCGAAAGACACAGACAATATGAATTCTTACATTCACGAAAGCTTCAAGTTCACGTAGAAAGTTTGTTATTTTGTTATTTTTCTTTGAACCTATCTACGTGGACTTTACCGAAAGACACAGAGAATTTGAATTCCTACAGTCGCAAAAGCTTCAAGTTCACGTAGAAAGTTTGTTATTTTGTTATTTTTCCTTGAACCTATCTACGTGGACTTTACCGAAAGACACAGAC
Organism: Petromyzon marinus; assembly: GCF_048934315.1. Lineage (NCBI taxonomy): Eukaryota > Metazoa > Chordata > Hyperoartia > Petromyzontiformes > Petromyzontidae > Petromyzon > Petromyzon marinus. The sequence continues at coordinate 237,465 of NW_027423109.1, forward strand.
AATATGAATTCCTACAGTCGCAAAAGCTTCAAGTTCACGTAGAAAGTTTGTTATTTTGTTATTTTTCTTTGAACCTATCTACGTGGACTTTACCGAAAGACACAGACAATATGAATTCTTACATTCACGAAAGCTTCAAGTTCACGTAGAACGTTTGTTATTTTGTTATTTTTCCTTGAACCTATCTACGTGGACTTTACCGAAAGACACAGAGAATTTGAATTCCTACAGTTCGCGAAAGCTTCAAGTCAACATTTGATTTTCGGTGGCCAGGAACACACCACGTTTCAAAACCGAGGTAACCCCTTGGTAGCGGGTGGTGGGTAAGCCTAGCCTGAGACGTGGAGGCAAATATCCTGGATTAGCATTGCCACTCCGCCTCTCCCCAATACGTCTTGGCAAAGACAAAAATAGACACGCACGCGTACACCCGTCTTTCTCTATCGATTTATACTGAACGCCACGTTACACGGAGCGTACAATACAACGGTGTGAATACATTTTGATTTGAAGCTTTCGTGACTGAAGTGATTCACATTGTTGGCCCTTTACGGACAGCAGGAGTATCAAATCCTTTGAGTCTCTCGGTAAAAGTCGGCGTAGATATGTCCCAAAAATAAAATGACAAAAGACGACCAAAAAAAAACAATCCCCCGACGTTTCGGTGGCAGAGCAAGCGGCCGTCATCAGGAAAAATGGGGGGGAGGTTGGGGTGGGGTCAGCTTCTAAGGGCAAAGTGTTTTCATCTTAAATTTTGATTTAAAGTTTTGGTGACTGCAGTCATTCATGCTCTTAGCTCTTTCGGTAAAAGTCACCGCCACGTAGAAGTGAAATAATAAAATAATATAAAATATATATAAAACAATATTATATAAAAAATATATTAAACAGTATTATTATTGTTATATATATATATTTTATAAATATAAACAATATTATTATTGTTTTATATATTTTCATCATTTTATTATTTCCCTTCTACGTGACTTTACCTAACGGTATGAATGTCCGATTTCTCGGTAATTGTTTTGTTGGGCGCCGTGTTGAAGCCGCCGTGTATATATATTTTAAAAATGTCCTTTCCCATGCTGAGAAATCCACGACTTCATCACGACCGCGATTCAGTGGACCTGCCGATGATTCTTTGCCAGATCCCGTGTCTCAACTCCACTCGGTCCGTTCAGCCCATCTTGACAGACCGCACCGCGAACCGAGGTTTAAACTTGCGGGTTTTCTGTCAGTAAACAAAAACAAATTTGAGAGAACGGATTAAAAACAAGTCGTCCAACTTCGGGTGGTATTTGGAGATAACGGAGCGCCGTGCCACGCCCCAGCGAAACGCAAACACAAAGAGACGCCTTTGGTCCCCTCCCTCCCTCCCCTCCCTCCCTCCCCCCTCCCTCCCTCCCTCCCTCCCTCCCCTCCCTCCCTCCCTCCCTCCCTCCCTCCCCTCCCTCCCTCCCTCCCCTCCCTCCCTCCCTCCCCTCCCTCCCTCCCTCCCCTCCCCTCCCTCCCCTCCCTCCCTCCCTCCCTCCCCTCCTCTCCCTCCCCTCCCTCCCTCCCTCCCCTCCCTCCCCTCCCTCCCTCCCTCCCCTCCCTCCCTCCCTCCCTCCCTCCCTCACTCACTCACTCTCCCCCTCCCTCCCCTCCCTCCCTCCCCTCCCTCCCCTCCCTCCCTCCCCTCCCTCCCTCCCCTCCCTCCCACCCTCCCTCCCCTCCCTCCCTCCCTCCCCTCCCCTCCCTCCTCTCCCTCCCCTCCCTCCCCTCCCCTCCCCTCCCTCCCTCCCTCCCCTCCCTCCCTCCCTCCCCTCCATCCCTCCCCTCCCTCCCTCCCTCCCTCCCTCCCTCCCTCCCCTCCCTCCCTCCCTCCCCTCCATCCCTCCCCTCCCTCCCTCCCTCCCCTCCCTCCCTCCCCTCCCTCCCTCCATCCCTCCCACCCTCCCTCCCTCCCCTCCCTCTCTCCCTCCCCTCCCTCCCTCTCCTCGCTCCCTCCCTCCCTCCCTCCCCTCCCTCCCTCCCTCCCCTCCCCTCCCTCCCCTCCCTCCCTCCCTCCCTCCCTCCCCTCCTCTCCCTCCCCTCCCTCCCTCCCTCCCCTCCCTCCCCTCCCTCACTCCCTCCCCTCCCTCCCTCCCTCCCTCCCTCACTCACTCACTCTCCTCCCTCCCTCCCCTCCCTCCCTCCCCTCCCTCCCCTCCCTCCCTCCCCTCCCTCCCTCCCCTCCCTCCCACCCTCCCTCCCCTCCCTCCCTCCCTCCCCTCCCCTCCCTCCTCTCCCTCCCCTCCCTCCCCTCCCCTCCCTCCCTCCCTCCCTCCCCTCCCTCCCTCCCCTCCATCCCTCCCCCTCCCTCCCTCCCTCCCTCCCTCCCCTCCCTCCCTCCCTCCCCTCCATCCCTCCCCTCCCTCCCCCTCCCCTCCCTCCCCCCCTCCCTCCCTCCATCCCTCCCACCCTCCCTCCCTCCCCTCCCTCTCTCCCTCCCTCCCTCCCTCTCCTCGCTCCCTCCCTCCCTCCCTCCCTCCCTCCCCTCCCTCCCTCCCTCCCTCCCCTCCCCTCCCCTCCCTCCCCTCCCTCCCTCCCTCCCTCCCCTCCTCTCCCTCCCTCCCTCCCTCCCTCCCCTCCCTCCCCTCCCTCCCTCCCTCCCCTCCCTCCCTCCCTCCCTCACTCACCCTCCCTCCCTCCTCCCTCCCTCCCTCCCCTCCCTCCCCTCCCTCCCTCCCCTCCCTCCCTCCCCTCCCTCCCACCCTCCCTCCCCTCCCTCCCTCCCTCCCCTCCCCTCCCTCCTCTCCCTCCCCTCCCTCCCCTCCCCTCCCCTCCCTCCCTCCCTCCCTCCCTCCCCTCCCTCCCTCCCCTCCTCTCCCTCCCCTCCCTCCCTCCCTCCCCTCCCTCCCTCCCCTCCCTCCCTCCCTCCCCTCCCTCCCTCCCCTCCCCTCCCTCCATCCCTCCCACCCTCCCTCCCTCCCCTCCCTCTCTCCCTCCCTCCCTCCCTCTCCTCGCTCCTCCCTCCCTCCCTCCCTCCCTCCCTCCCTCCCTCCCTCCCTCCTCCCTCCCTCCCCTCCCTCCCTCCCTCTCCCTCCCCTCCCCTCCCTCCCCTCCCTCCCTCCCTCCCCTCCTCTCCCTCCCCTCCCTCCCTCCCTCCCCTCCCTCCCCTCCCTCCCTCCCTCCCTCCCTCCCTCCCTCCCTCCCTCCCTCACTCACTCACTCTCCTCCCTCCCTCCCTCCCTCCCTCCCCTCCCTCCCCTCCCTCCCTCCCCTCCCTCCCACCCTCCCTCCCTCCCTCCCCTCCCTCCCCTCCCCTCCCTCCTCTCCCTCCCCTCCCCTCCCCTCCCTCCCTCCCTCCCTCCCTCCCCTCCCTCCCTCCCTCCCTTCCCTCCATCCCTCCCCTCCCTCCCTCCCTCCCTCCCTCCCTCCCTCCCTCCCTCCCTCCCCTCCCTCCCTCCCTCCCCTCCATCCCTCCCCTCCCTCCCTCCCTCCCCTCCCTCCCCTCCCCTCCCTCCCTCCATCCCTCCCACCCTCCTCCCCTCCCCTCCCTCCCTCCCCTCCCTCCCCTCCCTCCCTCCCTCCCTCCCCTCCCTCCCTCCCTCCCTCCCCTCCCCTCCCTCCCCTCCCCTTCCCTCCCTTCCTCCCCTCCTCCTCCCCTCCCTCCCTCCCTCCCTCCCTCCCCTCCCTCCCCCCCTCCCCTCCCTCCCTCCCCTCCCTCCCTCCCCTCCCCCTCCCTCCCTCCCCTCCCTCCCTCCCCTCCCCTCCCTCCCTCCTCCCCTCCCTCCCTCCCTCCCTCCCTCCCCTCCCTCCCTCCCTCCCTCCCCTCCCCTCCATCCCTCCCCTCCATCCCTCCCCTCCCTCCCTCCCCTCCCTCCCTCCCTCCCCTCCCCTCCCTCCCTCCCTCCCTCCCCCTCCCTCCTCCCTCCCCTCATTTCCTCCCCTCCCTCCCCTCCCCTCCCTCCCTCCCTCCCTCCCCTCCCTCCCCCTCCCTCCCTCCCTCCCCTCCCCCTCCCCTCCCTCCCCTCACTCCCTCCCTCC